>NC_044037.1:43012697-43023857 GCF_901765095.1 Microcaecilia unicolor
GTTTTTCTCTGGAAACATAGCTCTTAAGCAAAGTTACAAGGAATAGATTTCCAGTGCGTGTGGTAGGAAGGGAACCAATATTAGAATTCTAGAAAGCACCAGACAAGCAAAGAGGATCCTTCTCAGTGGAGAAGCAAGAGTTAGCGTTAGACATCAAGTGAATCTGTGGTATTGCACTAGGTAGGGAAAGTGGGCCCTGAGATTTTCATGTCTTTTTATCATATAATGCTGAACATGTATATGTGTCTTACATTGTAGCCAACAGGCCTCTGAGTCCTCAAGGAGCACTCTCCTCTCTGGGGAGACCCTAGTAGCATATGCAAGGGTGGGCCTGGGTGGGCCCGAGCCCACTTACTTTGGGCTCAGGCCCACTCAGTAGCAGTACACCTATGATGTGGCTGGCAGTGATTCCCAAGCCCCACCAGCAGAAAACTCCCAACAACTGTCCCTCCTGCATACCTTGTAAATAGCAGATCATCACCTGCAGCAAACAGCGACTGATACATACTATTTGCACCGGCCCCACAGCCTTTCCTCTGACGTATTCCCTCCTATGTTGAAACAGGAAGTTGCGTCAGTGGGAAGGCTGTGAGACCAACATGGGTAGTGTGTATTAGTTGCTGTTCACTGCTATTTAAAAGGTATGAGGGAGAGGGGGATGTTTGAGAGACCATATGGCATGCAGGTGAGAGAAGGAGAGACCAAATCACCTGTGGGATGGGGAGGGGTTCTTCACCCATCTTGGGCCCAGGCCCACCCAAAATTGGGTGTTTGGCTACGCCCATGGGAGACCCAGAGTATATATTTCAGGGATTGCAACACTGATATGCAGAGGCCTACTACCCGTGGATTTATAGGGTTCTGAGACGGGATCAGAAAGGCAGTGGCGTATCAAGGGGGGGGCGGTCCTCCCCGGGTGCACGCCTCTGGGGGGGTGCCGCGCGCCTGTCGGCTCTTCATTTTAATGCTCCCTCTGCCCCGGAACAGGTTACTTCCTGTTCCGGGGCAGAGGGAGCATGGAAACAAAAAGCCGACAGGCGCGCGGCACCCCCCCCCCCCCCAGCGGCGTGCACCAGGGTGGGTTCTTTCGCCGGGGGGGTCGCGCTGCACCCCGGGGGTTTTTTTCACCAGGGGGGCGCGCTGTTCCGGGGGGGGGGGGGGCGCTGCACCCAGGGGGCGGGGCACATCGGCGATCCGCCCCGGGTGTCAGCGCCCCTAGGAACGCCACTGCAGAAAGGGCTAGGAGATTTTTTGGCCCCAAAGATCATTCTCTCTGCCACTCACTTCCACCTAAAAATGTAAAATCCAGTCTGTGGTTTATTCTAAATCAATAAATGTTTACTGAAAGGCTTTTGCAGTAGACAATAAACAAATCAATTAAAATGCAGAGTATGCAGATAGTTAAAATACAGTGTAACCTTCCTGTACCCTGAGGTAAGAAAACTCCTCTTTTAGACTGGTAGTCTCCTTATGGGCTAAGGATTCTTGTTTCTACACCTTCTTTTCCCTTTGCCTCTTCTGCTGGGAGACAAATCACAGATGTCGGCTGCAGATGCTCCTTCCCTGAACCCTGGACTGTCCAGGATTTCTCCAGAAGTCTTCTGCTTTTAGATAATGATCTCAGATGTAGCTGCAGACACTCACTTTTCTTGAATGCTGGCCCCCTTTGTCTCAGCTCCAGGGATTGTCTTCTGAATCCTCCACTTCATTTCCAAGATCAGTGGAAACCTTGTCTGCTCCTTCGTTTCACCCTAGGTAGTGCAGTGTCATAAGTAATCTCTGTCATCCCACTTACTTCCTCATTCAGAAAGTACAAAGACCATGGGACACTCAATGAAATTGCTTGGAAATACTTTTAAAACACATAAGAGGAAATATTTTTTCACTCAAAGAATAGTTAAGCTTTGAAACTCGTTGACGAAGGATGTGACAATGGCAGTTAGTGTATCTGAGTTTAAAAAAAGGTTTGGACAAATTCCTGGAGGAAAAGTCCATAGTCTGCTAATGAGATGGACATGGGGGAAGCCACTGCTTGCCCTGGGATTGGTAGCATGAAATGTTGTTACTAATTGGGTTTCTGCCAGGTACTTGTGACCTGCATTGGCCACTGTTGAAAGCAGGATACTGGGTTAGATGGACCATTGGTCTGACCCAGTATGGCTATTCTTACTTCTTATGAGGACAATGTGGAGGCTTTCTCCATTATTGCAGCTGGATATGTTTCGACTGATGGTAAGGTATCAGTGTTCCTAATATTAAATAATTGCAATGGGATGTATGTGAGCCTGCCAGGCCAATTACTTAATTGATCGCAAATGGTATAAAATGCTGCTGCCAGGCTAATTTGAAAGCAACCAGGATGTGTTTCAGCTTGTCCATGATTTACACTGGTTACTAATAAAAGCAAGGGTTCAACTGAAATTACTTTCTGTGGCATTTCAAGTGTCTTCAGGTCCAAGTATCTGGCAAGAAAGTTGGTTTGATAGGTGCCTAGTAGACAGCTGCAATCTAATCAGGGAACAAAGAACATAACATTAGAGTTACCCTACAGGGTCAGATCAAGTGTCCATCTAGCCCAGTATCTTGTTTTCATTAGTGGCCAGTCCAGGTCACACATACCTGGCAGCAGTGGCGTAGCTATGGGGGAGCCTTAGGGGCCAAGACCCCCCCTCCCATTCCAACCTCAGGCCACCCAACCCTGTTGACCAATCAACTGAATGAGAGGTTACTAACCAAAGAGAGAGAATGCATGCAGGTAGACACAGAAAAGTATTTTCTTATCACAATGGCTAGTTGCTTAAATGATCAATTAGACGCCCTTAGAATACAGGTGCAAAGGCAGGCAGCACAGGAGACTAAAATGAAGGCCCAAATTCTAGCTTTAGAAATGCAGGCCAGCCAAGTTCCAGGCTTGAAGCATTTAATCAGGGAATTAACACTGCAGATGCCCCCTATAGATGAGAATATTGATCATGTACAGGATTCACATTTGCAGAGGTCAGCCATTACGGGTCTCCCATGTGCCCCTCCAGACCCAAATACAGCTACAGCCATGCCTGTTTCAGCTGTGGTAACAGTATCACAGTCCACACCCGTAGCAGGAGGTTCAACTAGAACCATTAGTTCCCAGGCCCCCTCACAGCATCCAAAACCTCAGCACATATATGCACAACCTGTTCTGCAGTCTAATTTAAATGCTCATAAAGGTAAGCCTCCAGTTAAATGTTCAGCTCCTCAATACACAGGAACACATCCTGTTCTGTATTCTGATCTAAGCTCCCATAGAAGGGAGGTGGAGGAGTGGCCTAGTGGTTAGGGTGGTGGACTTTGGTCCTGGGGAACTGAGTTCAATTCCCACTTCAGGCACAGGCAGCTCCTTGTGACTCTGGGCAAGTCACTTAACCCTCCATTGCCCCATGTAAGCCACATTGAGCCTGCCATGAGTGGGAAAGCACAGGGTACAAATGTAACAAAACAAAAAAAAGTGCCTGTGTTTTAGACACTACTGGCTGCCCATCCACTCCCTGCACCGCTGTTCTTCACCCCTCCTTGCACCACTGTCCACTGTCCCGCTCTCTGCACCAATTTGCCAGGCCACCAGCAGTGTCAGTGAAGTAAACTCACTGCCTTCGGCGGCCTAGAGCTAGAAGCTTTCCCTGTAGTACAATTTCCTGTTCAACATAGGTGGGACACACACTGCAACAGAGGGAGAGCTTCCAGGGCCACCAAAGGCAGTGTGTTTACCTCACTGATGCTGCCAACGGCCCAGAAAATTGAAGAAGGGCAGCGGTGCAGGAAGTCAGAATAGGGAAAGTATTGAGTAATGAGCTCTAAATTGTAAATCGTTCTGTCATTTGGAGGGGATGGTTATAGGGACTCTCTATATTCATGCAGAAATGTTTATATCTAGTAAAGGGCCACCAAAACAGATGTCATGTAGTTGCTTCCTATGTCTGTCTCAATAGCAGACTATGGACTTTTCCTCCAGGAAATTGTCCAAACCTTTTTTAAACTCAAGATATGCTAACCACTATTACCACATTCTCCGGCAAAGAGTTCCAGAGCTTAACAATTCGTTGAGTGAAAAAATATTTCCTCCTATTTGTTTTAAAAGTATTTCCATTAATTTCCTTGAAGGTCCCCTAGTCTTTGTACTTTTGGAATGAGTAAAAAATCGATTTACTTCTACTCATTCTACACCACTCAGGATTTTGTAGACCTCAATCATATCTCCCCTCATCCGTCTCTTTTCCAAGCTGAAGAGCCCTAACCTCTTTAGCCTTTCCTCATACGAAGGATGCCAGTTGGCTGAAATACGGCCTGTGTTGAGTCCTTTATTGTACTAAATATATAGTAACATAGTAAACGTCAACAGATATATATGGTTTTGGACCAGTGAAACCATTTCACATAAATATAATGTAAGCAGATCCCAAAATGTTAAAAACATAACAAACAAATAGTGCAGTTTAGGACAGGATGCATGTCAAGTTTTAGTATAGTTTTCTACACGAAGAACTGTCCATTTAGAGCTACCAGAGTGCTTCTCCAGCAATTCAGGACTGATCCTGAGCTTCTTTAATCTCAGAAGCTAAGCAGAGTCAGGTCTAGGACTACCTAGGAAGACCAGATAAAGTTGCCCACTGGCTCCACATTGATCTGACAGGACTGATCCAGTTCTGGCTTGCAGGGACTTGTAATTCTGATTTCCCAATTCCATTTGCTAAGAAAAGCAAGACTACAAATCCCTGCATGCAGTGGGGTAGACTCAGGACCAGATCAACCTTGTTGGGCAAATCTGGAGCCAGTAGGCAACCTCACTGTTAAGATCACTGTCTCTCTGTCCCCAACCAATAACATATATCCAATTTCATTCCAAGTTTGTACCACAGATAGTACAGTGCCCAGTGCCTCTCAGTTCACATGTATCATGTGTCCCCAGCATTTTGAGCTCTTAGAATCTATTATTTTCTTTCTTATAGTGAAACAGACCAGTTCCAAACTACATGTCTCAGGGAGGTCTCAGCACACTGAGTTGTCACTGAGCATTTTGAAAGCTGTCCAAATGTTGGTTAATAGTCACAACCACATGACATTTTCTGTACCAAAGAAGGAAACTTGGCATCATGGAACGATTTCTCAGCTGGCAAAGTGGACTCTGGTCCTTGAAAGTTATGGCCTCAATGCATTAGTCTGCAAGATGCCACTAGCCTGTTGCCATTTTTGCTACGCCTCTGAAAATTGTTATCATAATCTTGGTGTATTTGGATTCAGATCTGTGTGCTTTCCTCGAGGGGCCAGTGCTGAAAAGTTGCCAATATCCGGGTACATGTATTTCCACTGCTGAACTTACCAAATGTGGAACAGAAATTGATGCTCAAAGGAAACAGCAAGCAAATGAAATGCACATAAAGTCTAGCGCCTAGCACATGCACAGAATAGTGTTGTGGTAAGTGTTGACGTTCTGCGCATGCCGAAGAAAAGGAAAGCAAACCTTTTGCAAAGCAAACCTTTTTGTATGCACCATTGACGGATGTCATATGCGTGCATCAACTGATGTCATATGCGTTCATGGAGGATTGTTTCATTGTTTTGTTCCATGACATCTTTTACACTACTGTTATGTGCGGAACACACACATATAATACACAGACACGGCACAGTTCCCACACGTGCAGATGCAATAAAAAAATTCAAGCAGGCTGCTTTCCTTTTTCTACAGGCAGAACATACACATATAAATACTGTGATGAGTACCTCATGCTGCTCTTCAGCATCCAGACCACAGTGCTCCTCGTGTGGATCTTCAAATCCCCCCCCCCCCCCCCCTCCAATACAGGCATCGTTTATGTCCTGAGCATGGGGAACATGGCATAGCTTAGCTCTCTTTCTCTGTGTTACTCCCACAGGAGTTCTCAAATCCCTCCCTTTGGGGTTCCTCCTTCCCCACCTCCTTCCAAGGTTTTAGGCCTTCCTCATCCTGTTTCGGGTCCTCCTTGCCCTGGGTTTGGAAACCCACCTACTCCTGATAGCTACCAGCAACCATAACTCCTTAGTCCAGCCTTCACTTTGGGTTCCTCTTTGCCCCGGGTTGGTTAGCCTGTTTACTCCTGCTGGCCATCTGCTGTGAGGGAGCTCTTCTCCCTGGTTCCTTCTCTCTCTCTCTCTCTTTGCCCCTTAGCTCCCTCCTTTCTACCCAGGGGTTCTCAAACCCCTCCCTTTGGGGTCCCTCCTTCCCTCGATTGGCAGATAGGATTTAAGGAAACTAGAAGCTTCTCCTTTACAGTGGCTTCCCTGTTTCCTAGGGAACATTAAAACCCTTGTCAATCCTTGGGATTCTGCTCCAGGCTTTCTTCCCCTTCCGAGCTCTAAATCACTCCTAAGGCTCCTTTACACAACCCCAAGTGGGAGAAGTGGAATGGGTGCCTTGACTGCTCCTCTCAACACCAGAATACATACACATGGCATATTTCCCATACATGTGCAGATACTATTCTCCACCGAGAAGTCATCCTCAGGTTATGACACCTTCAGAGCTGACGGAAAATTGTGAACGTTACAGATAGGTGTTCATTTCTGTGCATTGCTTGGAAACCTCTGTGCATCATACGGAATGCTCATTTTAATACAAATGAGTTTGTTTTCATACATTTGCATAGCATTTTCAGTTGCTGCTTCTGCAAACAGTAAAAGCACTGCTGAGACCCTTTGTGCTAAAACCAGTCTAAATTAAATGTTACAAAGCCCAGTTTGCTTTGAGCAACAGGCCTAAAAACCTTATATAGTCTAATGGCTTGATTAAGTGCTTCTCCATAGATTCCAATTAGAAAAATTCTTTTTGATATCAGGCATCAAGAGTTTCCCTACTTAATCCAAATTCATGTGTAAACAAGTTAACATGTTTGTACTTTTCTTTAAAAAAAATCTAACAATTTAGTTGTGGAACGGGAGGCTAATATCTAAAATCTGCAATGTAATGGAATAGTTCCTCTTTTCATTATATAATCAACTGAGACTCCCCCCCCCCCCCCCCCCCCCCCACACACACACCTGGTTTCACAAAGGTTACCAACAACTTATTTATTTTAGCTAGCCGGTTTCCTGCTGTTCCTTTGGGCTTCCAGCTCAATTAGAATTTACTCCACTGGAATAATAGTGCCAAAATCCTTCATTTCCCAATTATTCAGGAGTTTTTTTTTAACCCATCGTCCTCTCTCTCTCTCTCTGCGGTAGCGTTTTTAGCACATGCTAATGATTAGCATGCACTAAATGCTAGAAACGTCCATAGGAATATATGGGCATCTCTAGCATTTAAGGTATGAAAATCTTTACTGCGTGCTTAAAATGCTACTGTAGCTTAATAAAAAAAAACCCTCATTTAGCCCCGTGATCACAGTAACAGTCCACAATAAAGGACCACACAATGTGGCTCCTACTAGAATAGGACCACAGTATGTGGTTGTCTGAGTCTGAGCTCCATGTATTGCTGCTGTGTGCCACAGGGATTCTCTTTGTATTCCCCCACCCACCATGCTCCAGACCCAACTACCCTGATAAACAGAAGCCCAGCCTGAGATCCCAAATTCACATCTCCTGCATGGCAAAGCTACTGGGGCAAACTATCAGACAGCATTGACTTTAAGCTGTGAAGCCCATGAGGGACGTCTAGCGTCCTGGTATACCATGTTTGCTGTGGCTCCCATTCTCATAATTCAGCTCAACCTTATTCCCATTAGACATAATTATGCTATTGCCAGCTCCTGTCACAGCACGTTTGCCGACCCAAGGAAACAAATATTAACTCTGCACATCTATCTAAAAAAATAAATTGGCAAATAATAGGAATATTTTTCCAGATACAATATCGAATTTGTTATTTTGTCACAGGGCAAAAATGTTCTCTTTGAGAATATTTAGCTTATGTTTATTACATTGTTCAGATCTATAAAAGTATTCTCTACAGTTATTGTAGCATTTTAACATTTGGGGGTAAATATTCAGCTGGTAGCAATGAGCGATTTTTGAGCCGCCACTGGCTTTATGCCTGGACATTCATGAAATGTCTGGGTATATGCGTACGGCTGGCACTTACTCGGTTAAAACCAATATTCAGCCCTTAACTGGACAAACATAAGACTGTGTTTTATGCAGTCTGATTTGTCTGGTTACTCCACTGCCAGACTGCCCACAACAGCCAGTTTTTGCTTAGGTAGTTAGAGGGGATATCCCCAGATAGCCCTGCACAGGTGATTTTACTGGATATGAGCCTCTGCTGCCCAGGGCCTTATTTACTAGTAAAAAATAAATATTTTCTTTCATGCAGATCTCTCATTTGTTTAAACAAAATAGGCTATATACCTCTAATGCAGTCCATTGGTTTTCTTATATTTTATCCTTGTGATGACTTATACTGTGCCAAAACTGGAAATACAGTGAGACAGAATAATAGAATTCAGTAACATCCCAAACTTATTAATTAACATTAAAATTGTGTTTGCATTTGGGTAATAACTAAGAAAGTGCTGTTGAAAACTGACTTGAAGAAGAAATCAATATATATCACAGAACTGGAAAATGTTGGCACATTTAGACTGACTCTGGACTTCTGCATGAAGGTAGCTCTGCCCTCATGATTTAATATCTTTCTTTTAAATAGCAGTAATAAACAATATTAAGTACATTTTTATAATATACCACTGCATTCCACAAAACAAACAAAGCAAGTTCCCACAAACCATCTTTCTCTTTTGATCTAGGCACAGGATAAACAAAGATTTTAAATGCTCCCAGGTTTCAACCTAATTCATGTTTAATGTGGGATATAACTGCATAAATAAATAGAAACTCTGAATGTTGTGCACCTGATTCTCATAACATGATGTCCGTTTTGGTGTTCCTTTACCAGGAGAAAAACATTTCTGCACGAATATAGCACATGCTAGGTTGTCCCTATAACCAGCCCCTCCAAATGACACACTGATTACGATTTATAACAAATTACTACTCTATCTATGAAAAGTTATTCCATTATTATACTTCCTCTGTGTACATCCGTATGCTGCACAAGCTGGCATATTTGAAAATATAGATGAGATTAAATAAAAATGCTACCAACATAGTTACTTAATGCTAGGGTTCACCTTGGGGGTCAGCACTCAAGAAAAAGATCTGGGTGTCGTACATAATACCCTGGTCTCTTCTGTTCAGTGTGCAGTGGCCAAAAAAGCAATCAGAATGCTAGGAATTATTAGGAAAGGGATGGTAAATAAGACCGAAAAAACTATAATGCCTTTGTATCGCTCCACGGTGTGTCCTCACCTTGAGTATTGCGGTTCAGTTCTGGTCGCCATGTCATAAAAAAGATATAGTGGAATTAGAAAAGGTTCAAAGAGCAACCAAAATGATAAAGGGGATGGAACTCTTCTTGTATGAGGAAAGGCTAAAGAGGTTAGGGTTGTTCAGCTTGGAAAAGAGACGGATGAGGGGAGATATGATTGAGGTCTACAAAATCCTGAGTAGTGTAGAACAAGTAGAAGTAAATCAATTTTTTACTCATTCCAAAAGTACAAACACTAGGGCACACTCGAGGAAGTTACATGAAAATACTTTTAAAACAAATAGGAGGAAATATTTTTTCACTCATCGAATAGTTAAGCTCTGGAACTCTTTGCTACATGATGTGGTAACAGCGGTTAGCATATCTGGATTTAAAAAAGGTTTGGACAAATACCTGGAAGAAAAGTCCATAGTCTGCTATTGAGACAGGCATGGGAAGTATGCAGTGTTGCCACGATTTGGGTTTCTGCCAGATACTTGTGACCTGGCTTGACCACTGTTTGGAAAACAGGATACTGGGCTAGACGGACCCTTGGTTTGACCTAGTATGGCTACTCTTATGTTCTTATGTATGTAATAAAGAACAACAACATGGATGCAGCAGCTCATAGGTTTGTTTGCTTTGTTTTGAGTGTAAGCAGAATGACAGCTTCAACTTTCTGATGTCATGCCTTCTCAATCAAACCTCCTTGGTTTTAGATTACCTAGGTTTGGGGTCCTGGTGTAGTATACCCTCTTTGGCTGCCCTCAAGCCTGCCTGAACCAGTGGTTTCACCTGAAAGGTAACAGGTTTGTAAGAACCCTCTGCCTAGCAACTGACCCATCAATTCCCTCTGCCCCCCCCCCCCCAACCTACCCTGTTTTCTGTATTAGTTGGTTGTAGGTTAAATATTAACCTCTAAACAGTTTGCTTTGGTCTTGGATTATAGTTTTGATTATTTGCCTTTACAATCAGTGCGAAACATAGCAAGCAGATGCTTTACTACAAGACCCTGTGTTTGATTTAATATGCTGATAGAAAGCACAGTACATTATAAAATGAAAACAGCTAATTAATGTGGCTTATGGATAATGCTGCAGCTGCACAGATCACCCTCAACAGCAGGGCCCAGGCAGTGCTCACTACCTTTCGGGTATCTATTTTCTGAACCACAGTCACTCACATGATAGACAGCAGGGGCGTAGGTACAGGTGGGCCTGGGTGGGCCCAGGCTCACCCAATTTCATCTCAGGCCTGCCCACCCAAGCGCACACACACTGCAGCAGCCTAGCGACCACGGGTCCAGAGCAGAAACGGCACCCGCTCTGGCTCAGCTAATGATGATCTCTCCAGACTCGCAGCGGCAAACTGGCGGGCGGCGGCAATAAAAGCATAAAGCAGCCAGGCTCCTCGACTCCGTCCTTCGCTTCCCTGCCCTGCCCTCTCAGCGTCCCACCTTCCTCTGATGTCATTTCCTTTCGGGCGGGCGGGACGCTGAGAGGGCAGGGCAGGGAAGCGAAGGACGGAGTCGAGGAGCCTGGCTGCTTTATGCTTTTATTGCCGCCGCCCGCCAGTTTGCCGCTGCGAGTAGAGAAGGAAGGAAGCCATTTAGAAAATCTCTGTTTCTACTCCCCTGCGCAGCCGTCGCCGTTCACTCAAAACACAGCAAGCAACCCGAGCTGCTGCCTGCATCCACGTTGTCGTTCTTTATTGTTGGTAAGCAGAGGGAAGGATGGGACTGGGAGGGTTGGTGAGCAGAGGGAAGGATGGGTCTGGGAGGGGTGGTGAGTACAGAGTATGGGGAATGGGGAACTATGAAGTGGGTGAAAGATGGGGGAGGAATT